>NW_021941229.1:26609663-26634663 GCF_902148845.1 Salarias fasciatus | reverse complement strand
TGAAGTGAAGTTAAAAGTCTCAGACTGTGTGTGTGTTGTGGTTTGTATGGGTGTGATGTGGTGAGTGTGTCTGTGTTGCATTGTGTGTGTTGGCATGTGTGCGCCTGTTGTGGTGTGTCTTGATGTGTGTGTGCATGTGTGTGTGTGTCTTGGTGTGTGTGTGTGTGTGTGTGTGTGTGTGTGTGTGTGTGTGTGTGTGTGTGTGTGTGTGTGTGTGTGTGTGTGGCCTCGCCCCTCCTGTCAGCAGCTCTTTAACCTCTTCCATCCTGTGTGTGTGTGTGTGTGTGTGTGTGTGTGTGTGTGTGTGTGTGTGTGTGTGTGTGTGTGTGTGTAGTGAGCTGGCCCCGCCCCTCCTGCCAGCAGCTCTTTAACCTCTTCCATCCCGCCGACCCGTCCTCGTCTCGTCTGGAGCCGCTGCTGGACCGACGCTTCTCGCTGCTGCCGCCCTTCAGCGTCCCGCGGTACCAGCGCTTCCCGCTGGGGGACGGACAGTCAGCGCTGCTGGGTGAGGGCTCACACACACACACACACACACACACACACACGCACAGTCTCGTATTTCTATCCTTGTGGGGACCTTCCATTGACTCCCATTCATGTCTAGCCCCTAACCCTGACCCTTACCCTAACCCTAACCCACACCACAACAAAGCCTAACCCTAAAGAAATGTTTTTGACCTTTTACTTTTTTCAGTAACAACAACATGGTCAAGAAAACACTGTTTCTCCTACTTAGGACCGGAAAAAGGTCCCCACAAGGCACGTCGTTCCACGTTTTGCTATCCTTGTGGGGACATTTGGCCCCGACAAGGATAGAAATACGAGAACACACACACACACACACACACACACACACACACACACACACACACACACACACACACCCTCTCATGCGTTCTGTGTCCTCAGCGGACGCGGTCCAGACTCACCCTCAGCTCCTCACGGAGGCGGCGCTCCGCTGTCCTGAGAACGTCCCCGGCGAGACGTCCATCCCCGTCCCCGGTGAGACGTCCATCCCCGTCCCCGTCCTCCACTGGCCGACCGCCCGGCAGCACCTGGACGGTGAGTCCCGCCCCCTCCACTGCTCCACCGTGTCAGAGCCAGGAGACGCCTCCAGCATGGACGTGTTGACCTGGTGGGACTTCCTGTGGGCGGGGCCACGTGTCCAAACCGGATTTATCCAGATTTTCCCCAAATTCACCGTCGTTTGTATCGACGTCGCTTTCTGTGTGGAAATGTTAGTTTGGACATTTGGACAGCCGTGTGAACTCCCCAGAGCTCGCCGTTGTCCCAGACCTGTCCCCGTCCCACACTGCAGCGCCTGAACCGCGGGACGCTGCGCTGAAGACATAACGAAGCCCTGATGGACGCCCCGTCCTCCTGCTGCAGCACCGGGAGGACGGGGCTGGACCACGAGACACGACGCCAAAACCACGCCCTCTAGAGGAACCGGGGGGCGGAGCCACTGGAACCACTACCGTGGCGTCTCAGTCCTCAGCACCGCCGGTGGAGTCTTTCCCGAGTCGACTGGCCGAAGGTGTGTCCAGAGGTGCAGAGCGGATCCAGATCCTGGTCCACCAGAGACCTGGTCTCTCTGCGGGGCTGCAGCAGGGACAACCCGTCTGTCTGGCCTTCGTCCACCTGACCCAGGCTGTGGACTTGGTCAGCAGGATGGACTGTTTGTCCTCCTCCAGCGAACCGGACGTCCCCCAAGCTCCTGAGCAGGATCAAGTCGGTCCACCAGGACATGAACGGCGTCATCCAGGTCCAGGATTGTCCTCAGACCCTTTTCCCATCAGGACCGGTGTGGAGCCGGGCTGGGTCCTGGCTCCCTGCTCCTGCTCTGCCTTCAGGACTCTGAGGACGGCGTCTTCCTCCAGACCAGGAGCGACAGACGCCTCGGAGCAGAGACCAGGGGGAGAGCGCCCCCCTCAGGGAGCTGGTCTCTGCTGGTCTTGTTGGCCACAGCGTCTGGTGCCGGTCTGGGTCTGGCCTGACCCAGGTCCTGGTCCATGACGTCAGCAGTGCTCCCAGTATTAACATCGGAGACACACCCTCCGGGTGGTGGACAGGGTCCCCTCCCTCGGGTCGATCGTCTGGACAGGGACGTCCGTCCAGCAAAGCGTCTGGGACAGGTCCATGCTAACTAGCATGCTAACCAGAGTCTACCGGCTGGACGCACCCGGGGTGCTGCAGACTGCTGGACATCGCTCGGCAGGACCCTGTCTCCAACAGGGACGTCCTGCCAGAGCAGATGTGTCCAGTATGTTTTCCGTCCTGACCCAGAGACGCTCGGGACGGACTGACCACGTCCCCAAAGACTGACTGTCCAGGGAGCTGGCTGCTGGAGACAGGTCAAGGACGTCTGCGAGCGTGACCTCAAGGCCGGAGGCTTCGCCCGCTCCACCCGGACCTCCACCTGGACCTCCACCCGGACCTCCACCTGGACCTCCACCTGGACCTCCACCCGGGATGTCCTCAGAACAGCAGAGGACAGAAGAGACACCTGCTGGAGGAGGAGAGACTCCGCAGACAGCGGCGACGGTGGACGTCCCCAGAGTTCATCTGCGGTGGCTGCAGGTCCTCTACAGCCACGGCCGGCGCTGCGGCTCCCTGACCGAAGACCCCCGGTTCAAAACCCCCCGGATCTTTCCAGATCCATGGAGCCAACAACAAAGCCACAGGCTAGTTTAGATCTAGTCCCTGAGCAGGGGGACCAGTTAATCCAACATGCATGTTTCTGGACCGTGGGAGGAAGCCGGAGGACCCGGAGGGAACCCAGGCAAACTCCTCACAGAAAGGCCCCGAGTCAGGGGCAGCACTTGAACCCAGGACCTTCTTGCTGTGAGGCAAGAACTCTAATCACTGCCCTGATGGTCCACCGGGACCAGTTCAGGGTTCAGTGTGTTTCTTAAGAACCCTTCAGCATGTCAACAGAGAGGGAATCGAACCTGCGATCCTTTGACTGAGAAACAAACCGCTCCCCCACCCGAGCCACAGCCGCAGAACTGTTCTGAAACAAGAACCGTGTTTTCACCTCAACTGTTGAGGAGAAAATAGGTTTTGTCCCCTCCAGGTCCTGGTTTTAGTCCCTCCAGGTCCTGGTTTTGGCCCCTCCAGGTCCTGGTTTTGGTCCCTCTAGGTCCTGGTTTTGGTCCCTCCAGGTCCTGGTTTTGGTCCCTCTAGGTCCTGGTTTTGGTCCCTCCAGGTCCTGGTTTTGGTCCCTCCAGGTCCTGGTTTTGGCCCCTCCAGGTCCTGGTCTGGGCCCACGGACCCTGTGTTTGACACCCCGTCGTCTGTCTCCACAGCGGACGCTCCTCACTTCTGCATGACCGTGGACGGCCCCTGTCCGCCGTCCTCGTCCCCGGGGGTCCCTCACCTCCGCTGCTCCCGCCGAGCCAGCGAGGTCAGCATCGCCAGCCAGGCGTCGGGATTGGCCGACGCCTACACCGCCTCCAACATCGCCACCAGTAAGCCCCGCCCCCGGGCGCTGCCGTCCCGGCTGCCGGCCCGCCTGCTCATGTTGTTGTTGTTGTTGTTGTTGTTGTTGTTGTGTGGCCCCTCCCCCGAATGGCCCCTCAGACGGTAGGAGCCAGGGGGGCGGAGCTAAGAGGCCTGGCCTGCTGGCCCAGCTCGCCTCGCGGACGCCGTCCGTGCGCTCGCGCAGGAAAACCTGCCAGGTCTTCCCGAGACTCAGCAACGGCGCGGAGTCCGAGCCCGGCTCGGACACGACCTCTGACCCCGCCTCTGACCTCACCTCTGATCTGACCTCCGACCTCACCTCTGATCTGACCTCTGACCTCACTGATGTCACGTCTGACGTCGGCTCGGTGCCCCCGTCACCCGGGGTGCTGAGGAACATAGAGCAAGGTACCCTGGGAAATGTAGCGGCGGGTCAGTCCGTCCCTCCTGTAGGACCCCAGCAGACCTCCTGGCCCAAGAAAGACCCTGAGAGGGACCAGACCTGGTCTCTGGTCTCTGAAGGACCGGATCTGGTCTCTGGTCTCCTCTTCAATAGCAAAGATCCTCGTTCCCCAGCGTCTCTACCAGATGTTTTCCCGCGTCTGTCCAGATGTTTTCCTGCAGCGTCTCACCAGATGTTTTTCCGTAGCGTCCGGCCAGATGTTTTCCCGTAGCGTCTCACCAGATGTTTTTCCGTAGCGTCCGGCCAGATGTTTTCCCATAGCGTCTCGCCAGATGTTTTTCCGTAGCGTCCAGCCAGATGTTTTCCCGTAGCGTCTCACCAGATGTTTTCCTGTAGCGTCTCACCAGATGTTTTTCCGTAGCGTCTCACCAGATGTTTTCCTGTAGCGTCTCACCAGATGTTTTCCCGTAGCATCTCGCCAGATGTTTTTCCATAGCGTCCAGCCAGATGTTTCCCCGCAGCGTCCGGCCAGATGTTTTCCCGCAGCGTCTTGCCACATGTTTTCCTGCAGCATCTCGCCAGATGTTTTTCCGTAGCGTCCGGCCAGATGTTTTCCCGTAGCGTCTCACCAGATGTTTTTCCGTAGCGTCCGGCCAGATGTTTTCCCATAGCGTCTCGCCAGATGTTTTTCCGTAGCGTCCAGCCAGATGTTTTCCCGTAGCGTCCGGCCAGATGTTTTCCCGTAGCATTTCACCAGATGTTTTCCCGTAGCGTCTCGCCAGATGTTTTCCCGCAGCGTCTCACCAGATGTTTTTCCGTAGCGTCTCGCCACATGTTTTCCCGTAGCATCTCGCCAGATGTTTTTCCATAGCGTCCAGCCAGATGTTTCCCCGCAGCGTCCGGCCAGATGTTTTCCCGCAGCGTCTTGCCACATGATTTCCTGCAGCATCTCGCCAGATGTTTTTCCGTAGCGTCCGGCCAGATGTTTTCCCGTAGCGTCCGGCCAGATGTTTTCCCGTAGCGTCCGGCCAGATGTTTTCCCGTAGCGTCCGGCCAGATGTTTTCCCGCAGCGTCTCGCCAGATGTTTTCCCGTAGCATCTCGCCAGATGTTTTTCCATAGCGTCCAGCCAGATGTTTCCCCGCAGCGTCCGGCCAGATGTTTTCCCGCAGCGTCTTGCCACATGATTTCCTGCAGCATCTCGCCAGATGTTTTTCCGTAGCGTCCGGCCAGATGTTTTTCCGTAGCGTCCGGCCAGATGTTTTCCCGTAGCGTCCGGCCAGATGTTTTCCCGCAGCGTCTCGCCAGATGTTTTTCCCGTAGCGTCTCGCCAGATGTTTTCCCGTAGCGTCTCGCCAGATGTTTTTCCCGTAGCGTCTCGCCAGATGTTTTTCCGTAGCGTCTTGCCACATTTTTTCCTGTAGTATCTCGCCAGATGTTTTTCCGTAGCGTCCGGCCAGATGTTTTTCCGTAGCGTCCGGCCAGATGTTTTCCCGTAGCGTCCGGCCAGATGTTTTCCCGTAGCGTCCGGCCAGATGTTTTCCCGCAGCGTCTCTCCAGATGTTTGGTGTCGCCCCCCTGCTGGTGGGGCAGTCAGACTAACCTCCCCCTCCCCCGCAGTCGCCTCCTGCTGGTGGGGCAGTAAGCGGCTGGACTACGCCCTCTACTGCCCCGACGCCCTGACCGCCTTCCCCACAGTGGCGCTGCCTCACCTCTTCCACGCCTCCTACTGGGAGTCCACAGACGTGGTGTCCTTCCTGCTGCGACAGGTCAAGCAACACACACACACACACACACACACACACACACACACACACACACACACACACACACACACACACACACACACTTGCAGTGTCAAACTGTTTCTCTTCTGTGACTCCGAGTCGTGAAATGATCCACAATAATCTTGCAATGCAAACTTCAAATGAGATTGTTTCAAACGTAAGGCCTGTGGACTGAAACTGTCCCACGAGAGGCTCCAATGCAGCCGAACCACCGAGAAAATGATGGAAATGTCCCATAAAACAGACGCGACGTGAAGCTGCCATGACAACTGCCTAACTAGCTTTAGCTAACTGGCTTTAGCCTCAGCGCTCTGCTGTCAGGGCGAGTTTGGAAAAACACCCAGAATGCCGCAGCCAGAGCAGATTCCAGGACATTATGTAACCGTGACGTTTCATGAGAATTGGCTTAATGCTGAGATTTGCATCATTTTCAGTTGTTTTCTTTAGTTTTAGTCAAAATATGAACACGTTGAAGACTCCCGGTCATTTCCTGTGAGTCACCTGGAACGTCTGGAGCAGGAAGGGAGGAAAGAGAGTCAGTTCAGACGACGGGAGAAGCAGGAATGGCGCTTCAGCTGCTTGTTCTTGGTTCCTGGTTCCGGTCCTCCGAGGTCACTGACAGGTCGCTGATGCTGACGTCTTGCAGGTGATGAGACACGAGAGCTCCGGCGTTCTGGAGCTGGGCGGGAAGGAAGTGTCTGAGTTCACTCCGTCCAAACCTCGAGAGAAGTGGCTCCGCAAGCGGACGCACGTCAAGATCCGGGTACGGAGCGCCGGAACGCCCTGATCGGTCTGCTTCTTTAGCCTCCTGCTAGCTCCAGCTGATTTTCTCGTTTCCCTCCAGAATGTGACTGCGAACCACCGCGTTAACGACGCCGTGTTCTCGGAGGACGGCGTCCAGGCGGTGACGGGACGCTTCGTGTACGGCCCTCTGGACATGGTGACGCTCACCGGAGAGAAGGTGAGGGGCGTTAGCCCCACAGCTCCTCGCATCTACATGCTAATCACACACAAGCTAACGTTAGCATGAACACGCTAATAACTCACATCAACGACTACTGATGCTCATCTATTACTCACACACAAGCTAACTGTTAGCATTAGCCTTGTTTGTTTGCGAGGCTAACGGTTTCGTTTCTGTTAACGTGAAACTTTTCTGAAACGACGACACTAAAATAAAGATTTTACTTGAAATGTTGTTTATATTTTTCAGTCAAAGCTGCTGTCTCTGTAGGTTTTGGTCAGCTGTCGCTGATGCTAGCTGTTAGCTTTAGCATTAGCCTGAACTCCTCTTCATTGAGGATAACTTTGACAAATGCTAAAGCTAGTCATTTCTCATTTGGCTTTTTTTCTACTCATTATTTTTGTCAATCAACCAACCAGTTAGCTAAAGCTAATAGATCATTATTCTCTCTCCTTGGACCGCTAATTAAGCAGAAGGTTAGCTTGGCTTTAACTATAGCTGTCATCTGTTTACCAGAAAGAATCAGATAATCATAGATGATCATAGCCATTAGCCATTAGCATCAGCCTGTCACCACTGTACCTGCCACTAGCATTAGCTCCCGGCTGTATCCACTATAACTACTATTAGCGTTAGGTTTGTGTTTACCTCTGAGTAACTGCTGCCTTTGAGCGGTCACTGGTGGAGTAAGCGGCAGTAACCGGCAGTGGCGTGACGTTCCGCCGGCGTTCTCCTGCAGATCGACGTCCACATCATGACGCAGCCTCCGTCGGGGCCGTGGGTTCACTTCAGCACGGAGCTGACCAATAGCAGTGGCCGCGTGTCCTACGTCCTGCCCCCGAGCCGCAGGCTGGGCCTCGGAGTGTACCCGGTCAAGATGGTGGTCAGGTGTGACACACACACACACACACACACACACACACACACACACACACACACACACACACACACGCCGGCTAACCTCCCGGCCGTCTCGTCCCTCAGAGGCGACCACACCTCGGCGGACAGCTTCCTCACCATCGTTCCCCGGGGAACTGAGTTCGTGGTGTTCAGCATCGACGGCTCGTTCGCCGCCAGCGTCTCCATCATGGGGAGCGACCCCAAGGTCCGGGCAGGAGCCGTGGATGTGGTGAGGTACGAAGCCCCGCCCCCTGCTCAACGGCATGTCAGCTGTTCAGCAGCAGCTGGCCCCTCATTCCTGATGTCAGACATCTGGTTCGTTGGGAAGAGTCAGATTATAGAGCATCTTCCTCCTCTAGCATCAGATTATGGAGCATCTTCCTCCTCTAGCATCAGATTATAGAGCGTCTTCCTCCTCTAGCATCAGGACTGATCAGTATTAGCTCAGGAGTGTGTTTGGCCTCCTGGTGGTGAGTGATGGGCAGGATGTGTCCAGCAGGAAGTGACCTGGTGCAGCCGGTCCGGTCTGACCCTCCCCCCTGGTTCCAGGTTCTGGCAGGACCTGGGCTACGTCATCGTGTACGTGACGGGCCGTCCCGACATGCAGAAGCAGCGCGTGGTGGCCTGGCTGTCGCAGCACAACTTCCCGCACGGCGTGGTGTCCTTCTGCGACGGGCTGGTCCACGACCCGCTGCGCCACAAGGCCAACTTCCTCAAGAGCCTCATCGGCGAGGTGGGTCCAGCTCGGTCCCGGTCCCGGTCCCGGTCCGCAGTCTGGCTCGCACTCCATGGTCCACCGGCACATGACGTGTGTGTGTGTGTGTGTGTGTGTGTGTGTGTGTGTGTGTGTGTGTGTGTGTGTGTGTGTGTGTGTGTGTGTGTATGTGTGTGTGTATGTGTGTGTGTGTGTGTGTGTGTGTGTGTGTGTGTGTGTGTGTGTGTGTGTTCAGGCCCACATGAGGATCGTGGCCGCCTACGGCTCCACCAAGGACATCTCGGTGTACTCGTCGGTCGGTCTGCCGCCGTCACACATCTACATCGTGGGACGAGCCACGAAGAAGACGCAGCTGCAGTGTCAGGTGACTCTCAGACCGGATCCTGACGCTGCAGGACCTCCGTCGTTCAGCCACTGGTCACCAGCCACAACGAGACTTTAGCTTATACCGCTTTCATGTCGTCTGATTTTAATAACAGAAGCTCTTCAGGTTGGCTGGTTGGTTGTTTATTTATTTGAGTTGATTGGTTAGTTTGATGTGGTTGGATGGTCGATTGGTCTGCTGGCTGGTGGGTGCATGGGTGGGTTGGTTGGTTGGTTGGTTGGTTGGTTGGTTGGTTGGTTGGCTGGTACGGGGTTGGTGGGTCATGCACCCACGTTAGTTGGTTGGTTTGGTTGCTTAAGTTCATTCTCTGGATGACTTGAGTTGATTCATTGGTCGGTTAGTTGGTTGGTTGGTGGGTTTGTGATGTGGTTGGTTGATTGATTTGTTTTTGGTTGGTTTGCTGGTTGGTGGGTGGGTGTGTTGGTTAATTAGTTGGTTTGTTTGTTGGTCAGTAGGGTTGGTGGGTCATGGACCCATGTTGGTTGGTTGGTTTGGTTTGGTTGCTTAAGTTCATTTTCTGGATAGTTTGAGTTGATTAAAGGTATAACGGATGATTTTCTCTAAAAAGTCGGAGCCAAACGTCCGTTACTCGCTTTTTGAAAAACGCGCATGCTCCAGACCGTCCTACCTGCTCTGCTGCTCCTACGAGCCGCTTGACAGCATGATGCAAGCATGTCTTCAGCGTGATTGACATGTTGGAGGACCAATAGTTGACGCTTGCATCTTGCCATCCATTGGCTACAACATCGTCCAATCGTCCATTATACCTTTAAGTGCTTGGTTGGGTAGTTGGTTGGTTGATGGGTGTGTTGGTTCGCTGGTTGGTTCCTTGACTGACTGATTGACTGATTCCCTCTGCAGAGCTCTTTTCCAGGGTTTGGAGGTCCGGCTAAGTTCTGAATAATAGTTTGATTGTTGAGGAACTGGAGAACCGACAGTGTTCCACTGACAGTCTGCAGGGAAGACGGTGTCAGTTTTTGTAAAGGGAACGTTGGCCCGATCGGTCTTGGAGCAGGAGAACCGATCTGGTTTTCAGTGAGTTCATGTTGCCGGTTCAGGTCTGCCCCCCTGACCCTCCACTCCCTCTGTTCCAGTTCATCCCGGACGGATACGCGTCCCACCTGTCCCAGCTGGAGTTCAACCAGAGGTCCCGGCCCGCCAAGACCTCCGGGACCCGCATGGTCCTCCGTAAGGGCAGCTTTGCCCTGGGTGGCGGCGGCGGCGACTTCCTCCGCAAGCGCAACCACATCTTCCGCACCATCTCCTCCCAGCCCGGGGGGTCCGGGTCCGGTTCTCCGGTCCCACCGGGCCGCACCGGGCGGACCCTCAGCCAGTGCGAGGTGGACCGTGACCGCAGCCCGGCAGCGGCGGCGGCGGCGCAGAGGAGCATGAGCATCGCGGCGGGATGCTGGGGCCGAACCGGGAGCACCAAGGAGGGCAGCGGGGGACTGCTGGGCTCCAAATGAGGGTCCACCTCGACCCAGACCCAGACCCGGACCTCAACCCCAGCTGAGCCACCATGATCTCTGGACCTTCCAGGAGGAGTGGACCAATCAGACGAGAGGATGGACAGAGCCGCCTCCCCTGTAGCATGACTCTTTACAGTTCTACTTTCAGAGGAACCTCATGGACTCCTGGGAACCAGGAGGAACTCTGGGAGCCTTAAACCGGTCTCGTGTTACCGGGACAACCCCTCTGCCCCTCCACCGCCATGAGCTCAGGACAAACTGCAGAACCAGATCCACATCAGACCCAGATCCACATCAGACCCAAACCAACTTCAGACCCAGAACCAGACCCACATCAGACCCAGAACCAGATTTAGATCTAGATTAGATCAACATCACACCCAGGCCCAGACCCACATCAGACCCAGACCCACACGCACATCAGACACAGAACCAGTTCCACCTCAGACCTACAACCAGATCTACATCAGACCCAGACCCACATCGGACCCAGATCCAGATCCACATTAGAACCAGACCCAGTTCTGAGCTGAAAGCAGGACCCAGAACCTTCTCCTCTGGGACCAGAAGGGTCTCGGCTCAGAACTCACAGAACGATCAGTTCTTTCAAATCAAACCTGGTCCAGATCTCTGTTCTCAGTTTGGTTCCATTAAAACCAGTCTTGGTCCTGGTCTTGGTCCTGGTTTTGGATCAGTTCCTTGATTGGAGGAAAAGTTACTTTATTTTGAAGGAAGAGAAGAAAACCATGAAGTTCTCATGGTGGCCACTAGTGGGCGCTGTTGGTGGTTTTAGTAATGGAACCACACACATGATGCAGAGACCAGTACACTAGAACCTAGAACCTGTAGAATGTAGAACCGTTCTGGACTGTAGAACCATTCTGGACTGGAGAACTGTTCTGGACTGACTGTAGAACTGTTCTGGACTGTAGAACCGTTCCGGACTGTCCCTGTCTCGACGTGTCCTTCGGGGACTCGGGCTGTTTTCGGGTTAAAGTCGAGGTTTTTGGCGTCTTCCTGCAGCAGGTGGAGAACCGGCCGGCTGTGGTTCTGTAGCGGTTCTGCTGACCTTCGTGTCTCGAAGGTCAAAGGTCCACGTCTCCTGTCCTCTGAACGGCGTCCAGCTGGAACCTTCTCAGTAGTTCAGTCGAGGAGCTCAGACCTTCCTGGGCTCCCGAGGCTGAATCTGGACCTGGTCGGGTTCTGATGGGCTTGGTTCCATTTGGCAGGTTGATGCAGAACCTTTGACCCTGGAACCAAACCAGGAGACCCAGACCGGTTCAGAGCAGAGATCCGTCATTTGGACGAACTGATCGTTTCAGACGTGACTCACACACACACACACACACACACACACACACACACACACACACCCCTCCATCTCCAGTCTTCGGCAGCGATCCCTTTACGGTCCATCTGCTTGCAGTACCTCCGGTCCGCCTGGTGGCGGCGCTTCCAAACCGCTTCTGTTTTCTAGAAGAACTGAAACTCACCAAAACGCGGTCGCATGAGCAATGCATTGTGGGTAGTTTCCCGTTGCATTTCGCAGGTGATCAAACGACGTCGTCCAGATGTCACAGAGGCTGGGATGTACCGCGGTCAGTGAACGCCTCACGGACAGGCCGTGTTTACATGAACGATGAGGATGAATTCTGCTTTAAAGAGAAAACGTAAACATCTAACTCTGAATGAAATAAATTATATTACAATTAGAAGTGTTTATTCTGATTGATTATTTTAAAGTTGACATCAATAGTTCCTTCAGCGTGGAAACATGCGTTGTGCTCGTTGTCCTGTTGCCATGACGATCATTTTCCAAGATGTCCGCCTGAAGCAAGTTTCGGACTGTTTAATAGACGAAAAGAGAGGATGGATAAACACAAGTAACAGGAAGTGGAGTTGGTTTACTTCCTGTACACATGATGACATCACTCCCTCCTCTCCAATCAGAACCTTTGACAACCTCCAGACTTCAATTCTGAATTGTTTTTCCTGTTTCTGTAACATGACGGAGAAAACTTTGATTGTGGATAAGTGAGACTCCTCCTCGTCTTCTGGGGGGAAGAAGTCTTTGTTTCCCTCCGTTGCTTTAGTCTGATCGCTGTTCTGCCAACAGAAAGCCCAAAATCCTCCAAGAGCGGAAAGAACGTGTCATGCTACAACGTGCTACGTCCAGCCTGACCTCCACATTAAAATTAAATCTTTTTTTTTTCTTTTTCAATTTTCACTCATCGATGGTCTTACTATCGCCTCACCTCCTAAAGGAAGTGAATTTTTTTTTTTAATTTTTAGTCATGGATGGCCTCACGATAGCCTCACGTCCAAAATGAAGTGAGAAAAACAAAAAAAATTTTTTTTTTTCAATATTCACTCATGGATGGTCTTACCATCGCCTTACGTCCGAAATAAAGTGAAAAAAAATTTTTTTTTTCAATTTTCACTAATGGATGGTCTTAACATCGCCTTTCCTCTGAAACAAAGTAAAAAAAACATTACAATATTT
The DNA here is from genome assembly GCF_902148845.1 of Salarias fasciatus. NCBI lineage: Eukaryota > Metazoa > Chordata > Actinopteri > Blenniiformes > Blenniidae > Salarias > Salarias fasciatus. The sequence goes on along the minus strand of NW_021941229.1, from coordinate 26,622,076 downwards.
TTTTTTTCCAATTTTCACTCATGGATGGGCTTACCATCGCCTTTCCTCTGAAACAAAGTGAAAAAAATCAAAAATAATTTTTTTTAAAATTTTCACTCATGGATGTACTTGCCATAGCCTTACCTCCGAAATAAAGTTGAACAAATTTTTTTTTTTCAATTTTCACTCATATATGGTCTTCCTATAACCTTACCTCCAACATGAAGTGGAAAAAATTGTTTTATTTTTTTTCCACTCATGGATGGTCTTACTATATCGTTACCTCTGAAACAAAGTGAAAAAAATTTTAAATAAAAATTTTATTTTCAATTTTCACTCATAGACGTTCTTACTATCGCCTTTCCTCTGAAACAAAGCGAAAAAATCCAAAAAAAATTTTTTTCTAAATGTTCACTCATGGATGGCCGTACTATAGCCTTCCATCTGAAATGAAGTGAAAAAAAATAAAAAAAATCTTTTTTTTCAATTTTCACTCATGGATGGTCTTACTTTAGCTTTACCTCTGAAATAAAGTGAAAAAATGTAAAACCAATTTTTTTTTCAATTTTCACTCATGGTTGGTCTTCCTAACATCTTACCTCCGAAATAAAGGGAAAAAAAGTTTTTTTCAATTTTCTTCAGTGGATGGTCTTACCATAGCCTTACCTTTAAAATGAAGTAAAAAAAAATTTGTTTTTCAATTTTCACTCATGAATGGTCTTACCATAGCCTTACATCCAAAATAAATTAATAAATTTTTTTTTTTTTTTTTACAATTTTCACTAATGGATAGTCCTACTATAGCCTTCCCTCCAAAATAAAGTGAAAAAAAAATAATATATATTTTTTTAATTTTCACTTATGGATGGTCTTACCATGGACTTTCCTCCGAAATAAAGTGAAAATAAAAACAAAAAAAATGTTGTTTTTTTTCAATTTTCACTCATGGTTGGTCTTCCTAAAACCTTGCTTCCGAAATAAAGGGAAAAAAAAAGTTTTTTTCCATTTTCTCCCATGGATGGTCTTACTACAGCCTTAGCTCTGAAATAAAGTGAAAAAAAACCTAATTTTTTTTTTTTTCAATTTTCACTCATGGATGGTCTTACTTTCGAAAATAAAGTGGAAAAAAGCAAAAAAATATTTTTTTTCAATTTTCACTAATGGATGGTCTTACGATATCCTTACCTCCGAAACAAAGTGAAAAAAATAATTAAAAAAAAACGTTTGTTTTCAATTTTCACTCATGGATGGTCTTACTATAGCCTTACATCCAAAATGAAGTGAAAAAAACATTTTTGTTTTTCAATTTTCACTGATCGATGGTCTTACTACAGCCTTACCTCTAAAAACAAGTGAAAAAAAAATATTTTTTTTTAATTTTCACTCATGGGTGGTCTTACTATAGCCTTACCTCCGAAATAAAGTGAAAAAAAAGTTTTTTGTCAATTTTCTATCATGAATGGTCTTACCATAGCCTGACCTCTGAACCAAAGTGAAAAAAATCCAAAATTTTTTTTTCAATTTTCACTCATGGTTGGTCTTCCTAAAATCTTACCTCTGAAATAAAGGGAAAAAAAGTTTTTTTCAATTTTCTTCCATGGATGGTCTTACTATAGCCTTACCTTTAAAATGAAGTAAAAAAAAAATTGTTATTCAATTTTCACTCATTAATGGTCTTACCATAGCCTTACATCCAAAATGAAGTGAAAAAAAACATTTTTGTTTTTCAATTTTCACTAATGGATGGACATACTATAGCCTTACCTCCAAAATAAATTAATAAATTTTTTTTTTTTTTTTTACAATTTTCACTCATGGATAGTCCTACTATAGCCTTCCCTCCAAAATAAAGTGAAAAAAAAAAATATATATATTTTTTTAATTTTCACTTATGGATGGTCTTCCTAAAACCTTGCCTCCGAAATAAAGGGAAAATTTTTTTTTTTCAATTTTCTCCCATGGATGGTCTTACTACAGCCTTAGCTCTGAAATAAAGTGAAAAAAATTTAAAAAAAAAATTTCTGTCAATTTTCACTCATGGATGGTCTTACCATATTCTGACCTCCGAAAAAAAGTGAAAAAAATAATTAAAAAAAAAAGTTTATTTTCAATTTTCACTCATGGATGGTCTTACTATAGCCTTACATCCAAAATGAAGTGAAAAAAACATTTTTGTTTTTCAATTTTCACTGATTGATGGTCTTACTACAGCCTTACCTCTAATAACAAGTGAAAAAAAATATTATTATTTTTTTAATTTTCACTCATGGGTGGTCTTAATATAGCCTTACCTCCGAAATAAAGTGAAAAAAAAGTTTTTTGTCAATTTTCTATCATGAATGGTCTTGTTATAGCCTTACCTCTAAAGTGAAGTGAAATAAACTAAAAAAATTTTCTTACAATTTTCACTCATGGATAGTCCTACTATAGTCTTCCCTCTGAAATAAAGTGAAAAAAAATAAAAACTTTTTTTTTCAATTTTCTCTCATGGATGGTCTGGCTATAGCCTTACCTTTGAAACAAAGTTATAAACAAAATTACTATATGTTTTTTTCAGTTTTCACTCATTGATGGTCTTGCTATAGCCTGACGTCTGAAATGAAGTGAAAAAAAATTATATATTTTTTTTAATTTTCACTCATGGATGGTCTTACTTTAGCTTTACCTCCGAAATAAAGTGAAAAAATGTAAAACCAATTTTTTTTTCAATTTTCACTCATGGTTGGTCTTCCTAAAATCTTACCTCCGAAATAAAGGGAAAAAAAGTTTTTTTCAATTTTCTTCCATGGATGGTCTTACTATAGCCTTACATCCAAAATGACGTGAAAAAAACATTTTTGTTTTTCAATTTTCACTAATGGATGGACATACTATTGCCTTACCTCCATAATAAATAAATAGTATTTATTTATTTTTTTTTACAATTTTCACTCATGGATAGTCCTACTATAGCCTTCCCTCTGAAATAAAGTGAAAAAAATATATATATATTTTTTTTAATTTTCACTTATGGATGGTCTTCCTAAAACCTTGCCTCCGAAATAAAGGGAAAAAAAGTTTTTTTCAATTTTCTCCCATGGATGGTCTTGCTACAGCCTTAGCTCTGAAATAAAGTGAAAAAAAAAACTAAATTTTTTTTTTTTCAATTTTCACTCATGGATGGTCTTACTTTCGAAATAACGTGAAAAAAAGCAAAAAAATAATTTTTTTCAATTTTCACTAATGGATGGTCTTACCATATCCTTACCTACGAAACAAAGTGAAAAAAATAATAAAAAAAAAACGTTTATTTTCAATTTTCACTCATGGATGGTCTTACTATAGCCTTACATCCAAAATGAAGTGAAAAAAACATTTTTGTTTTTCAATTTTCACTGATCGATGGTCTTACTACAGCCTTACCTCTAAAAACAAGTAAAAAAAAATATTATTTTTTTTTAATTTTCACTCATGGGTGGTCTTACTATAGCCTTACCTCTGAAATAAAGTGAAAAAACAGTTTTTTGTCAATTTTCTATCATGAATGGTCTTACCATAGCCTCACCTCTGAACCAAAGTGAAAAAAATCAAAAAAATTTGTTTCAATTTTCACAAATGGATGGTCTTAATATAGACTTACCTCCGAAATAAAGTGAAAAAAAAACAAAAAAAAAAGTTTTTTTTGTCAATTTTCACTCATGGATGGTCTTGTTATAGCCTTACCTCTAAAGTGAAGTGAAAAAAACTAAAAAAATTTTTTTTCAATTTTCAGTCATGGATGGTCTTACTACAGCCTTACCTCCAAAAACAAGTGAAAAAAAATTAATATTTTTTTAAATTTTCTTCCAAGGATGGTCTTTCTATAGCTTTACCGCTGAAATAAAGTGACAAAAAAAAAAAAAAAGTTCTTCAATTTTCACTAATGGATGGACATACTGTAGCCTTACCTCCAAAATAAAGTAATAAATTTTTTTTTTTTACAATTTTCACTCATGGATAGTCCTACTATAGCCTTCCCTCCGAAATAAAGTGAAAAAAAAACTTTTTTTTTCAATTTTCACTAATGGATGGTCTTACTGTAGACTTTCCTCTGAAACGAAGTGAAAAAAAAAAAAGGTTTTTTTGTCAATTTTCTCTCATGGATGGTCTGGCTATAGCCTTACCTCTGAAACAAAGTTATAAACAAAATTACTGTATGTTTTTTTCAGTTTTCACTCATTGATGGTCTTGCTATAGCCTGACGTCTGAAATGAAGTGAAAACAAAATTATATATTTTTTTTTATTTTCACTCATGGATGGTCTTACTTTAGCTTTACCTCCGAAATAAAGTGAAAAAATGTAAAACCAATTTTTTTTTCAATTTTCACTCATGGTTGGTCTTCCTAAAATCTTACCTCCGAAATAAAGGGAAAAAAAGTTTTTTTCAATTTTCTTCCATGGATGGTCTTACTATAGCCTTACCTTTAAAATGAAGTAAAAAAAAAATTGTTTTTCAATTTTCACTCATTAATGGTCTTACCATAGCCTTACATCCAAAATGACGTAAAAAAAACATTTTTCTTTTTCAATTTTCACTAATGGATGGACATACTATAGCCTTCCCTCCAAAATAAAGTGAAAAAAAAAATATATATATTTTTTTTTAATTTTCACATATGGATGGTCTTCCTAAAACCTTGCCTCTGAAATAAAGGGAACAAAAGTTTTTTTCAATTTTCTCCCATGGATGGTCTTACTACAGCCTTAGCTCTGAGATAAAGTGAAAAAAAAAACAAAATAATTTTTTTTTTTCAATTTTCACTCATGGATGGTCTTCCCTCCGAAATAAAGTGAAAAAAAATAAAAAAATAATTTTTTTCAATTTTCACTGATCGATGGTCTTACTACAGCCTTACCTCTAAAAACAAGTGAAAAAAAAATATTATTTTTTTTTAATTTTCACTCATGGGTGGTCTTACTATAGCCTTACCTCCGAAATAAAGTGAAAAAAAAGTTTTTTGTCAATTTTCTATCATGAATGGTCTTACCATAGCCTCACCTCTGAACCAAAGTGAAAAAAAACAAAATTTTTTTTTTCAATTTTCACAAATGGATGGTCTTACTATAGACTTACCTCCGAAATAAAGGGATTTTTGTTTTTTCAATTTTCACTCATGGATGGTCTTACTACCGCCTTACCTCTAAAAACAAGTGAAAAAAATGATTTTTTTTTTTTATTTTCTCCCATGGATGGTCTTACTATAGCCTTACCTCTGAAACAAAGTGAAAAAAAAAATTACAATATATATTTTTTTCAATTTTCACAAATGGATGGTCGTACTATAGCCTTACCTCCGAAATAAAGTGGAAAAAAAAAAAAAAAAAGTTTTTTGTTAATTTTCACTCATGGATGGTCTTCTTATAGCCTTAACTCTAAAGTGAAGTGAAAAAAACTAAAAAAAATGTTTTTTTAAATTTTCAGTCGTGGATGGTCTTCCTATAATGTTACCTCCGAAATAAAGGGATTTTTTTTTTTTCACTCATGGATGGTCTTACTATAGCCTTACCTGTGAAACAAAGTTAAAAACAAAATTACAATATTTTTTTTTCAGTTTTCACTCGTTGACGGTCTTACTATAGCCTTACCTCTGAAATAAAGTGAAAAAAACATTATTTTTTTCCATTTTCACTCATGGATGGTCTTCCTATAACCTTACCTCCGAAATAAAGGGAAAAAAAAGTTTTTTTCAATTTACTCTCATGGATGGTCTTACTATAGCCTTACCTCCAAAATAAAGTGATAAAAATGTTGGGTTTTTTTTTTCAATTTTCACTCATGGATGGTGTGGAAATTTACAACTTATATTATGATTCTACTGTCGTCTGACCTCTTTAATATCCTGGAGAAATGCAGCTTGTGAATCATAATCTTGCACGCCTAATCAGACATACGCTAATGTTCATGCAAGAAATCTTTGAGTGTCTCTGTGCAGAAAGACAACTCCTGATCAGGCGGAGCGGCTGTGCTGGACAACAGGAGGACCACCGGATCCACATCAGTGTGAGAGAAGCAGAGGCCCAACCAGCCCAGACCAGCTCCAGAAGAGTGAGATATCACCCCGCCTGTGAGCGAAGACTTCATAAATACACACACATTAGATTAGACATGGCCTTTTGCTCTGACTCTGTCAGTGAGGGCTGCTGGAGGACAGACCAGGGACTCAGGACCAGAATTCTGTCCTGAGGCTTCGCACAAACAAATTGGAATCAGCGTTGGAAATCTGCATTGGGACTCTTTATTTCTGCACTCTATTTGGGATCCAAGCAAGAATCTGTAGGGTACGAGGAGCAATCAGAGGGGAGCCCAGTCCGGCGCCGGAGGGAGGAAAACTCCGTCCTCGACAACTGGCGTCACGAACAGGATCCCGGAGGCGGAATAAGGAGGCAGAGAAGGCACCGACGTCACAACCAGCTGGCCAGCAACTAAAAGGTAAGGACACTACCTGTTGTAAAAGTATCCAATTGGCAACAACTACACTGACGGTTGTGAAGTTGTTTGTGCTGGCACCTGCGGTTTAAATGTTGTAGAGGCAAATTGTGTTGCTGTGCGAGGTCTCATTTTTTACCTGCGTCTTCAGGGACGTCAGGGTAGGTTAAAGGTTCAAAGATAAAATGGATGGTGAACTTGATGACGTTATAAAGGAGTTGGGTGTGAAATGGGTTGAGGATCACGCCGGACGTGTGTTCCCATTTGGAAAATACTGTAAAAATGTGTGGAGATTTCTGGAAAGTGCCGCAGGGGGCACAAGGGAGCAACAGGTAAAGTATGGGAAACAGGCGAAAGAAAGGATCAAAGTGTGGCAGGAAACTAATTGTTGCCCGCCGAATGAAGATGCTGTGAGTCTGTCACTGTGGTGTAGAGAAATGATAAAAAAGCTGAAGGAAAAGAAAGGTGAGCTGATGAGAGAAGAACAGGCTGCTGGACGGCTGAAGAAGGGAAAGATTAGAAAAAAGAGGGAAAGATGTGAAGAAGTGTTGTCGTTTATGAATGCGCTGCTGCAAACGTCCTGGAGGGCGAGGTGCAAACAGGAGCAGAAGAAGAAGAAGGAAGAGCTGCATAAGGGCCCTGTGGAGTGATGAGAGACAGCTGGGAGCTCGAAAGGGAGGAAGGAGAAGCAGGAGGGTCTGGCGAGACCGCCATCTGACTCGCCTCCTGATGACACCGCTGAGGGCCACGTGATGGCGCCAGTGGTGAAAATACAGGGAAAATTTTCAGGAACAGGGGAATATGAACAAACCGGGAAAGCTGAAACACATGATGACTGCTACGGGATGGAAATGAAGAGAGCGGCAGAAAGGAGGAGACAACGTGTGAGAGAAGAAGAAGAAACAGAAGACGATGAAGATGACAATGGAGACGAGAGAGTACGGGAGCAAGACAGAGAAATACAGCAGAAACAGAAAACACACAAAAAAAATGGAGGAAGGGTCAACAAGTCCGTCAGGGAGAGTGGAAGAAGAGGAAATAATGGATCCACCAAATCCCTCACCGCAAACACCAGCAGGGGCAAACATCCCAGCACTGCCACAGTGCGGCGCATCACGCTTTACCCCGTCCTCCTGCACACACCAGATGCCCCTATTGGACAAATCAGAGGGTCCTCCGATCTACAGACCATTCACATTCACAGACCTGAAGGTGGTATCAGAGACGTTACCTCCATTAAAGGATGGTGCACCCACATTTCTCAGATGCTTAACAGAGGTCACCACAGGAGAACAACTGTGTCTCTGGGATTTAAAGGATCAGTTCGGTTTAAACAGTTTTCGCGTTGTTAATAGAAAGACGTATAACAATATACTCAGAAGGGTTTTCTGATCCGAAAAGTGGTCCGGGAGAAAGTCTCCTCCACCACAGCCCGGTGTCGCAAAATACCTGCTGTTGCGGTTTTACAGATCTCTGAAGTCAATACGTGATCAGGAAGTAAACTGAAGAACATTCACCAAGAGACACAGCAGGTGGCGCTGTGCACCTAAGTTGTTGGTTGCCACCCGCTCCAAAGAAGAAGAAGAAGCAGATGTTTGCAGGTCAGAGATCTGCTTCTTCTTGTCAATTATTTACTCATGAATGGTCTTACCTCTGAAATAAATTTGCCTGTGCTCGGTACTTTTTCTGTGTGTTTGTGTCTGTTTGATCCTTGTCTTTCTGTGTTTGTGTGTATCTGTTTTTGTTTGCTTTTATATTTCTCTGCGTGTTTCTCTTGTCATGGTGTTTGGTCTCTGTATTTGTTTGTTTGTTCCTGTTTGTCTGTTTGTTTGTGTGCTTGTTGGCCTGTGCGATTGTGTGTTCATTTGTGTGTCTTTGTGTTTGTCAGTCTGTTTTTCTGTATTTTGTTCGTCTGAGAATTTGTGTGTGTGTGTGTGTGTGTGTGTGTGTGTGTGTGTGTATGTAGTCACTCTGAATGAATCCAGTCCAGCCTCTGAGTCTCAAACCTTTATTTCCAGACAGTCTGAACTCAGACATACCGCCAGGCTTCAGAGCTTCGGCTCCTCGTCAAACAGACGTTGCTCCAAAGGGAAATCAGCTCTTTATAAAAATGGCCGAAGGAACGAGAGGCTGGAAGAATCCAGTTCAGCGGATTCACCCTTCATTTATTTATTAGGATTTTAATGGAACCAAGCAGAACGTTGAAGCGAGACCGACAGGAGGACAGAGAGCAGAGGACGGAGGACGGAGGGCGAAGGGGACGGAGGGCGAGGACTTCAACAGGCTGACGGAGCTGGGTGGAGGCCGGCTGACGGGACGGAGAGGCGTCTGCAGTCCAGTCTATAGTCCGGTCTGCAGTCCAGTATCGTCTTCGGTCTATAGACCAGAGCTTCCAGACTATAGGTTATAGATTACCGTCTATAGACTCTATAGCCAACAGTAACCAGTCTGGTCTATTAACTGTAGTCTATAGTATCCAGTCAATAGACGATCATCTTCTTCTTAGTCTTCGTCTACAATAGTCTATAGTAGACTGAAGATTGTAGTCTACAGACTGTAGCCTACAGTCGATAGACTACAGACTCTAGACCATCGTCTATAGTCTATAGTCCGGAGCCGGTGGTAACCATATAGTCCATCAGTCTACAGTCCATCAGTCTACAGTCCATCAGTCTACAGTCCATCAGTCTGCAGTCCATCAGTCTACAGTCCATCAGTCTACAGTCCATCAGTCTACGGTCCATCAGTCTACAGTCCATCAGTCTACAGTCCATCAGTCTACAGTCCATCAGTCTACGGTCCATCAGTCTATAGTCCATCAGTCTACAGTCCATCAGTCTACAGTCCATCAGTCTACAGTCCATCAGTCTACAGTCCATCAGTCTACAGGCTGTGCAGAATTATGAGGCAGATCAGTATTTTGTCCACCTCGTCCTCTTCAGGCATGTCGTCCTGCTCCAGGCAGTATCGGCTTGAAAGCCTTCTGCCAGTGAAGCCTACCAGCTGACGGTCGTCTCTGTAATGAAAAGGGGCGTGGTCTAATCAACACCCGATATCGGCTGTGCATCGTGATCAGGCAGCTTCCTTCCCTTTGGCAGGATGGGTCAGAAGAGATGTGACAGACTCCGAACAGTCAAAAACAGTGAGATGTCTTGCAGTGGGATGCAGCACTCTTAGAATCGCCAGATCATCGAACAATCCCGCGTTTCATTCAGAACAGTCAACCGAGCTGCGAGAAGCGTGCTGAAAAAGCAAGGCGCAAAATAACGGCCCACGAAGTGAGGGAAACCAACCGCGAAGCTGCCGAGATGCTGCTCGCCAGCAGGTTTTCCAGATTTCAGAGCTGCAGCATCACTGGAGCGCCGAAAAGCACCAGGTGAGCAACACTCAGGGACACGGCCAAAAACCACCAAGAACCACCAAAAACCACCAAGAACCACCAAGAACCACCACTGAACGAGACACACGGGATCAAACGTCCAGACTGGGCTGAGAATCATCAGACTGATGTTTCTGAGGTTCTCTGGACTGATGAGACGAGAGAGTCTTGATGGCCAGACGGACGGGCGGGGCTGAGAGCTACAGGACGGTGGAGCTGGGGTCTGGTCTGGGTCCTGGTCTGGGCTGGGATCGTCACAGAGGGGCTAGTGGGACCTTTTTGGATTGAGGACGGAGTCCAGCTCGACTCCCAGTCCTCCTGCCAGTTTCTGGAAGACGCCGTCTTCCAGCAGTGGGACAGGAAGACGTCAGCGTTGTTCAGGAAATACCTGGTTTTCAAGCAGGACGATGCTCCAGCACATCCCAGAGTCCTCCAGTGCCAGGCCACAAATGACCTGGCCTCCTGGTTCACCTGATCTGAACCCCGTAGAGAACCTGGTCCCTCGTCACAGTCCAGCTCTCTGGACAGAGTCTGTGGTTGACTGTGAACAGATCAGGACTCTGGAGTCTCTGGACGGCAGCTTCTGAGTGTCCTCCAGAGAAAGATGTCTTTATCGGTCACTGATCTGTTTTTCAATGACAGAAATGTAGATCTGTAAACTGTGAGTTGCTACCTTGGTTTCCCCGGCAACAATGAATCAGTGAAACGGGTAAATATTTGTTTCTTGGTAAGTTGCTTAATAATTCTGCACACAGATGTCCTCCTGAGATACTGAAACTAAAAAGCCCCGAAACAACTTCCAGAATATTCAACTCTGATATTTATGAGTCTTTTGGGTTCATTGAGAACTGAGCTGTTGGTCGGAAAGAAGATTAATCCTCAAAAACACAACCTGCTCATGATTCTGCACACCCTGTCTGTCACCCAGTCTGTAGTGGATCAGTCTGTAGTGGATCAGTCTGTAGTGGATCCCTCTACAGTGGATCCCTCTATAGCGCTCGAGGCCTCCGGGGAGTGATCTGTTTGCTCGCCTGTTCCTCTTCTTGGAGAGTACAACGGAACGACTTGACTTTATCTGAAAGAAAACAGGAAACGGAACCGAACTGAGAACCTGAAGAAGTCAGACATGAAGGGCAAAGGTCACCAGGGGAGCAAAGGTCACCAGGGGAGCAAAGGTCACCAGGAGGGCAAAGGTCACCAGAGGAGCAAAGGTCACCAGGGGAGCAAAGGTCACCGGTCAGTTTGTTTCTTCCCGTCATGTCGTCTTCTTCATATTGAAGCCTCAGGACAGTTTAACGTTTAGAAAAGAGAACCACGTTTCCCCCTCCAGTTCTCTGTCCCGGTTCCCCGACCCGGTTCCCCGACCAGGTTCCCCGTCCCGGTTCCCCCTCCGGTTCCCCGACCCGGTTCCCCCTCCGGTTCCCCGGTCCCCGTCCCGCTCCAGCCTCACCTCGCAGCTCGGTCAGGATGTCGATCTTCTGGTCCAGGATCTGCTCCAGCTGCGTGGCGTAGGACTCCACGTCGTAGTCCACCTCCTCCGTCATCTCCAGGAGAACCTTCTCGTCCTCCAGCAGGCGGATCGACTCCTGTGGGAGAACCAGAGGAACCAGAGGAACCTCAGAACCAGCAGATCTGATCTGATCTGATCTGGTCTGATCTGGTCTGGTCTGGTCTGGTCTGGTCTGATTTAATCTGGTCTGGTCTGATCTGATCTGGTCTGGTCTGGTCTGATCTGGTCTGGTCTTATTTAATCTGGTCTGGTCTGATCTGATCTGATCTGGTCTGGTCTTATTTAATCTGGTCTGGTCTGGTCTGGTTTTATTTAATCTGGTCTGGTCTGATCTGATCTGGTCTGGTCTGGTCTGATCTGGTCTGGTCTTATTTAATCTGGTCTGGTCTGATCTGATCTGATCTGGTCTGGTCTTATTTAATCTGGTCTGGTCTGATCTGATCTGATCTGGTCTGGTCTTATTTAATCTGGTCTGGTCTGGTTTTATTTAATCTGGTCTGGTCTGATCTGATCTAGTCTGGTCTGGTCTGGTCTGGTCTGATCTGATCTGGTCTGGTCTGATCTGGTCTGGTCTGGTCTGGTCTGATCTGGTCTGGTCTGGTCTGGTCTGGTCTGGTCTGATTTAATCTGGTCTGGTCTGATCTGATCTGGTCTGGTTTGGTCTGATCTGGTCTGGTCTGATTTAATCTGGTCTGGTCTGATCTGGTCTGGTCTGATTTAATCTGGTCTGGTCTGGTCTGGTCTGGTCTGATCTGATCTGATCTGATCTGGTCTGGTCTTATTTAATCTGGTCTGGTCTGGTCTGATCTGATCTGGTCTAGTCTTATTTTATCTGGTCTGGTCTGATCTGGTCTGATCTGGTCTAGTCTTATTTTATCTGGTCTGGTCTGATCTGGTCTGATCTGGTCTGGTCTGATTTAATGTGGTCTGGTCTGATCTGATCTGGTCTGGTCTGATCTGATCTGATCTGATCTGATCTGGTCTGGTCTGGTCTGGTCTGGTCTGATCTAATCTGGTCTGATCTGGTCTGGTCTGGTCTGATCTGATCTGGTCTGGTCTGGTCTGATTTAATCTGGTCTGGTCTGGTCTGATCTAATCT